>NC_134487.1:153765770-153768270 GCF_040206685.1 Ascaphus truei
GTCGAGCACTGTATATATATATATAAAGCAACTGTAAATATTCTTGTATATTCATTTGCATGTCTTAGGCAGGTCTGCAACCCTGTCTTTCACCATTATCACCCAGCACACAGCACTTCCACTGCAGCAAGGGATTCTGGGAAATGACATGCAAATGAGCACACAGTGCCACCTTTTATCTCAAGCTCACATTACATGAGCAACCCTTAGCCAATGCATGCTGCTTTAGACACAGCTTTTAAGCAAGGGCGTGGGAGATGCAAAGCCAGTAAACCCACTCACAGACATGTTTCAACCTTGATGGGTATCATCAGTGTGAGGTTGGTTGCTGGCATTTGCTCAAATGAGATAAGAGTCGGTAATCACCACACTTATTAAGGTTATGGTGGGTAAAAAAAAGTGACAAAAACCCTCCACAGTAAAGTATATATATATATATATATATATATATATATATATATATATATATATATATATATATATATACAAATATAACTGTATGCTCATCTGCATGTCTTAGGCAGGTCTGCAACCCCGCCTTTCCCCATTATCACCCAGCATACAGCACTTCCACTGCAGCAAGGGATTCTGGGAAATGACATGCAAATGAGCACACAGTGTCACTTTTTGCCTCAATAACCATTTTTAACATGGTTCCCTATAGGCTTAAGCTTGCTGCATGGTCACAGCTTTGAGCACAGCCAGGGTTAAGGTGCATACCCAGAAAACCACACACACACTCGGCCTTTTGGCTAAGATCAAAGTGAGATGAGTGCTCCTCTCGACCTGCACAGCTATGACCAAATGCAGTACTATCCTACATGGGGCTCCAGTAGGAAAGGTCTGTGGCAAGCATTTGGCCCTCTAGCTCGTTGAGAGGTGGTGTCCAGGCCCCGGACCACAGAACCCCTGAGCCTTCGGGCTAAGGGGGGATGGCATTCGAACAACCAGCCCTTCGGGGCTGGGGTGCACCCGCACAACCCTCGAAAGAGGGGATATGATGTTATCTCCCTTGCGGGCCTCGGGCCAGAGGGAGGAAGAGACGGATGTCCTGAATCCTAACGGAGGAAGGCATCAATGTCCCTGGAGACCTAGGCTTTCGGGCTGAAACCTCCAGGGAAACTGGGCACTGAGGGCGGGTCTGACTTCGGTTGGACAGTCCAAGGGCAAGCTCCCTATCCACTGAAGTGGACTGGTATCCGATGAGCGAGAGGGTGTACACTCTCGTGAGGAAAAAAAAAAAAAAAAAGCTGTCTGTGGGTGGTTTTCTGGGTATGCACCTTAACCCTGGCTGTGCTCAAAGCTGTGACCATGCAGCAAGCTTAAGCCTATAGGGAACCATGTTAAAAATGGTTATTGAGGCAAAAAGTGACACTGTGTGCTCATTTGCATGTCATTTCCCAGAATCCCTTGCTGCAGTGGAAGTGCTGTATGCTGGGTGATAATGGGGAAAGGCGGGGTTGCAGACCTGCCTAAGACATGCAGATGAGCATACAGTTATATTTGCATATTTGCTTTCCTGTGGAGGGTTTTTGTCACTTTTTTTACTCACCATAACTTAACTCAGTATTATGTTTTATATATATATATACACGCACGCACGCACGCACGCACGCACGCACGCACACACACTTGGCGTTGGTTTACTTGGTCATAATACTCAGTCCAGGGAATATGTGGAGGCAAAAATAGAAAAATACCACAAATGGTGTAATATGTTTATACAGATAGGACTGTCCTTGTTGGTTCTATAGAGTTTAAACTCACACTTTTAATCTATTGAGTTTTATGCTTGTCTCACGGATTTTGCATGATCTCTGCTGTCAGGCAGGTGGGTCTTTTTTCTTATCCAATAACAGGGTTAATAGAAGGAACATCAAGACATAAAAGAGCACATCGCGCAGTCTGTCTGATCCTCAAAGTAATTGTATATAATATACATAGATGTATAAGCACATTTAGAATGTCTTAGTTCTGTTATGGTATATGTTATATGCATATGTGAAATAATGGTCATCCCTCTGCCTAGAATCACTTTATGGGTACTAAGTCCTTGGAAGGAATTCCCCAAATAGAAAAGTGGGGGAAAAACAAAGTCTAAAAGTAGATTACTTTATTAATAAAAGATTAACTCCAGTCTAGAACAGGGCAGATGACATGCAGGGTTCTCAGAAGCAGGCAAGCACAGTAAATGAGGCAGAAGCAAAGTCAGAACAGGCTGAGGTTAGGTCAGGCAGTATTAGGGCCAGGACATGCCATGGTAAGGGAAAAGCTGAAGACAGGAAATGTTAGGACATACAGTACCAGATCAGGACCAAATAGGCTTCAGTGCAGAGAGAGGCTGGAACCATGGGAGCTTACGCTGATTCAGCCAACAATATATGCTGTGATTCATGCAGGAAACGTACTGGAATCCCAGGACAGGCCAGGGTCATTGGATGGGGCAGAAACAAAATGGGGTCCAGGCAGGGGACATAAAGGAATGCCAGGACCTGGAGCA